>NW_027192732.1:10000-12500 GCF_949987515.2 Delphinus delphis | reverse complement strand
TTAGGGTTAGGGTTAGGGTTAGGGTTAGGGTTCGGGTTAGGGTTAGGGTTCGGGTTAGGGTTAGGGTTCGGGTTAGGGTTCGGGTTAGGGTTAGGGTTCGGGTTAGGGTTAGGGTTCGGGTTAGGGTTAGGGTTAGGGTTAGGGTTAGGGTTAGGGTTAGGGTTAGGGTTAGGGTTAGGGTTAGGGTTAGGGTTAGGGTTAGGGGTTAGGGTTAGGGTTAGGGTTAGGGTTAGGGTTAGGGTTAGGGTTAGGGTTAGGGTTAGGGTTAGGGTTAGGGTTAGGGTTAGGGTTAGGGTTAGGGGTTAGGGTTAGGGTTAGGGTTAGGGTTAGGGTTAGGGTTAGGGTTAGGGTTAGGGTTAGGGTTAGGGTTAGGGTTAGGGTTAGGGGTTAGGGTTAGGGTTAGGGTTAGGGTTAGGGTTAGGGTTAGGGTTAGGGTTAGGGTTAGGGTTAGGGTTAGGGTTAGGGTTAGGGTTAGGGGTTAGGGTTAGGGTTAGGGTTAGGGTTAGGGGACGGGGACGGTTTAGGGTCCAGGTGAGGGTACGGCAACGCTTTAGGGGGAGAGTGCGTGTGAGGGCGCGGGTTAGTGTTAGCGTACGGGTTAGGATTAGGGGACGGGTGAGGGTCAGGCTTCGGGGAAGGGTTAGGGTTAGGGTTCGGGCTAGGGTTAGGGTTAGGGGACGTGGACGGTTTAGGGTCCAGGTGAGGGTACGGCAACGCTTTAGGGGGAGCGTGCGTGTGAGGGCGCGGGTTAGTGTTAGCGTACGTGTTAGGATTAGGGGACGGGTGAGGGTCAGGCTTCGGGCAAGGGTTAGGGTTAGGGTTCGGGCTAGGGTTAGGGTTAGGGGACGGGGACGGTTTAGGGTCCAGGTGAGGGTACGGCAACGCTTTAGGGGGAGCGTGCGTGTGAGGGCGCAGGTTAGTGTTAGCGTACGGGTTAGGATTAGGGCACGGGTGAGGGTCAGGCTTCGGGGAAGGGTTAGGGTTAGGGTTCGGGCTAGGGTTAGGGTTAGGGGACGGGGACGGTTTAGGGTCCAGGTGAGGGTACGGCAACGCTTTAGGGGGAGTGTGCGTGTGAGGGCGCGGGTTAGTGTTAGCGTACGGGTTAGGATTAGGGGACGGGTGAGGGTCAGGCTTCGGGGAAGGGTTAGGGTTAGGGTTAGGGTTAGGGGACGGGGACGGTTTAGGGTCAAGGTGAGGGTACGGCAACGCTTTAGGGGGAGCGTGCGTGTGAGGGCGCGGGTTAGTGTTAGCGTACGGGTTAGGATTAGGGGACGGGTGAGGGTCAGGCTTCGGGGAAGGGTTAGGGTTAGGGTTCGGGCTAGGGTTAGGGTTAGGGGATGGGGACGGTTTAGGGTCCAGGTGAGGGTACGGCAACGCTTTAGGGGGAGCGTGCGTGTGAGGGCGCGGGTTAGTGTTCGCGTACGGGTTAGGATTAGGGCACGGGTGAGGGTCAGGCTTCGGGGAAGGGTTAGGGTTAGGGTTAGGGCTAGGGTTAGGGTTAGGGGACGGGGACGGTTTAGGGTCCAGGTGAGGGTACGGCAACGCTTTAGGGGGAGCGTGCGTGTGAGGGCGCGGGTTAGTGTTAGCGTACGGGTTAGGATTAGGGGACGGGTGAGGGTCAGGCTTCGGGGAAGGGTTAGGGTTAGGGTTCGGGCTAGGGTTAGGGTTAGGGGACGGGGACGGTTTAGGGTCCAGGTGAGGGTACGGCAACGCTTTAGGGGGAGCGTGCGTGTGAGGGCGCGGGTTAGTGTTAGCGTACGGGATAGGATTAGGGGACGGGTGAGGGTCAGGATTCGGGGAAGGGTTAGGGTTAGGGTTCGGGCTAGGGTTAGGGTTAGGGGATGGGGACGGTTTAGGGTCCAGGTGAGGGTACGGCAATGCTTTAGGGGGAGCGTGCGTGTGAGGGCGTGGGTTAGTGTTAGCGTACGGGTTAGGATTAGGGCACGGGTGAGGGTCAGGCTTCGGGGAAGTGTTAGGGTTAGGGTTCGGGCTAGGGTTAGGGTTAGGGGACGGGGACGGTTTAGGGTCTAGGTGAGGGTACGGCAACGCTTTAGGGGGAGCGTGCGTGTGAGGGCGCGGGTTAGTGTTAGCGTACGGGTTAGGATTAGGGGACGGGTGAGGGTCAGGCTTCGGGGAAGGGTTAGGGTTAGGGTTCGGGCTAGGGTTAGGGTTAGGGGACGGGGACGGTTTAGGGTCCAGGTGAGGGTACGGCAACGCTTTAGGGGGAGCGTGCGTGTGAGGGCGCGGGTTAGTGTTAGCGTACGGGTTAGGATTAGGGGACGGGTGAGGGTCAGGCTTCGGGGAAGCGTTAGGGTTAGGGTTCGGGCTAGGGTTAGGGTTAGGGGACGGGGACGGTTTAGGGCCCAGGTGAGGGTACGGCAACGCTTTAGGGGGAGCGTGCGTGTCAGGGCGCGGGTTAGTGTTAGCGTACGGGTTAGGATTAGGGCACGGGTGAGGGTCAGGCTTCGGGGAAGGGTTAGGGTTAGGGTTCGGGCTAGGG
>NW_027192732.1:2500-5000 GCF_949987515.2 Delphinus delphis | reverse complement strand
GTTAGGGTTAGGGTTAGGGTTAGGGTTAGGGTTAGGGTTAGGGTTAGGGTTAGGGTTAGGGTTAGGGTTAGGGTTAGGGTTAGGGTTAGGGTTAGGGTTAGGGTTAGGGTTAGGGTTAGGGTTAGGGTTAGGGTTAGGGTTAGGGTTAGGGTTAGGGTTAGGGTTAGGGTTAGGGTTAGGGTTAGGGTTAGGGTTAGGGTTAGGGTTAGGGTTAGGGTTAGGGTTAGGGTTAGGGTTAGGGTTAGGGTTAGGGTTAGGGTTAGGGTTAGGGTTAGGGTTAGGGTTAGGGTTAGGGTTAGGGTTAGGGTTAGGGTTAGGGTTAGGGTTAGGGTTAGGGTTAGGGTTAGGGTTAGGGTTAGGGTTAGGGTTAGGGTTAGGGTTAGGGTTAGGGTTAGGGTTAGGGTTAGGGTTAGGGTTAGGGTTAGGGTTAGGGTTAGGGTTAGGGTTAGGGTTAGGGTTAGGGTTAGGGTTAGGGTTAGGGTTAGGGTTAGGGTTAGGGTTAGGGTTAGGGTTAGGGTTAGGGTTAGGGTTAGGGTTAGGGTTAGGGTTAGGGTTAGGGTTAGGGTTAGGGTTAGGGTTAGGGTTAGGGTTAGGGTTAGGGTTAGGGTTAGGGTTAGGGTTAGGGTTAGGGTTAGGGTTAGGGTTAGGGTTAGGGTTAGGGTTAGGGTTAGGGTTAGGGTTAGGGTTAGGGTTAGGGTTAGGGTTAGGGTTAGGGTTAGGGTTAGGGTTAGGGTTAGGGTTAGGGTTAGGGTTAGGGTTAGGGTTAGGGTTAGGGTTAGGGTTAGGGTTAGGGTTAGGGTTAGGGTTAGGTTAGGGTTAGGGTTAGGGTTAGGGTTAGGGTTAGGGTTAGGGTTAGGGTTAGGGTTAGGGTTAGGGTTAGGGTTAGGGTTAGGGTTAGGGTTAGGGTTAGGGTTAGGGTTAGGGTTAGGGTTAGGGTTAGGGTTAGGGTTAGGGGTTAGGGTTAGGGTTAGGGTTAGGGTTAGGGTTAGGGTTAGGGTTAGGGTTAGGGTTAGGGTTAGGGTTAGGGTTAGGGTTAGGGTTAGGGTTAGGGTTAGGGTTAGGGTTAGGGTTAGGGTTAGGGTTAGGGTTAGGGTTAGGGTTAGGGTTAGGGTTAGGGTTAGGGTTAGGGTTAGGGTTAGGGTTAGGGTTAGGGTTAGGGTTAGGGTTAGGGTTAGGGTTAGGGTTAGGGTTAGGGTTAGGGTTAGGGTTAGGGTTAGGGTTAGGGTTAGGGTTAGGGTTAGGGTTAGGGTTAGGGTTAGGGTTAGGGTTAGGGTTAGGGTTAGGGTTAGGGTTAGGGTTAGGGTTAGGGTTAGGGTTAGGGTTAGGGTTAGGGTTAGGGTTAGGGTTAGGGTTAGGGTTAGGGTTAGGGGTTAGGGTTAGGGTTAGGGTTAGGGTTAGGGTTAGGGTTAGGGTTAGGGTTAGGGTTAGGGTTAGGGTTAGGGTTAGGGTTAGGGTTAGGGTTAGGGTTAGGGTTAGGGTTAGGGTTAGGGTTAGGGTTAGGGTTAGGGTTAGGGTTAGGGTTAGGGTTAGGGTTAGGGTTAGGGTTAGGGTTAGGGTTAGGGTTAGGGTTAGGGTTAGGGTTAGGGTTAGGGTTAGGGTTAGGGTTAGGGTTAGGGTTAGGGTTAGGGTTAGGGTTAGGGTTAGGGTTAGGGTTAGGGTTAGGGTTAGGGTTAGGGTTAGGGTTAGGGTTAGGGTTAGGGTTAGGGTTAGGGTTAGGGTTAGGGTTAGGGTTAGGGTTAGGGTTAGGGTTAGGGTTAGGGTTAGGGTTAGGGTTAGGGTTAGGGTTAGGGTTAGGGTTAGGGTTAGGGTTAGGGTTAGGGTTAGGGTTAGGGTTAGGGTTAGGGTTAGGGTTAGGGTTAGGGTTAGGGTTAGGGTTAGGGTTAGGGTTAGGGTTAGGGTTAGGGTTAGGGTTAGGGTTAGGGTTAGGGTTAGGGTTAGGGTTAGGGTTAGGGTTAGGGTTAGGGTTAGGGTTAGGGTTAGGGTTAGGGTTAGGGTTAGGGTTAGGGTTAGGGTTAGGGTTAGGGTTAGGGTTAGGGTTAGGGTTAGGGTTAGGGTTAGGGTTAGGGTTAGGGTTAGGGTTAGGGTTAGGGTTAGGGTTAGGGTTAGGGTTAGGGTTAGGGTTAGGGTTAGGGTTAGGGTTAGGGTTAGGGTTAGGGTTAGGGTTAGGGTTAGGGTTAGGGTTAGGGTTAGGGTTAGGGTTAGGGTTAGGGTTAGGGTTAGGGTTAGGGTTAGGGTTAGGGTTAGGGTTAGGGTTAGGGTTAGGGTTAGGGTTAGGGTTAGGGTTAGGGTTAGGGTTAGGGTTAGGTTAGGGTTAGGGTTAGGGTTAGGGTTAGGGTTAGGGTTAGGGTTAGGGTTAGGGTTAGGGTTAGGGTTAGGGTTAGGGTTAGGGTTAGGGTTAGGGTTAGGGTTAGGGTTAGGGTTAGGGTTAGGGTTAGGGTTAGGGTTAGGGTTAGGGTTAGGGTTAGGGTTAGGGTTAGGGTTAGGGTTAGGGTTAGGGTTA